>NC_136860.1:2963372-2985872 GCF_951799975.1 Gobius niger
TTTTAGTGCCTTTATACGAGGAAACACTTATTCCTCCACTAGAGCCTCTTTTCTTTTTCGCCCTGAAAGGAAAGACAAAGAGGTTCGTCGCTGCTGTAGTGTTTGCAGGTCACGTTAACAAAACAACCTCAATAAAAACAGCCACAAAACACGGGCAGGGGGACTAACAAAAAATTATTATTTTCAGGATGAGACGGGTCATTTAAATGAAAGGATAGAGAAGAATCATGAAACGTCACACGAGTTGCTGCATTTGATTTACCGGACTCATATTAACCCAGCATTTTCAGCTGAGTGATTCTCCTACACAGCCGGTTCTTGTCTCCGCCGGTGAAACATTACGGTTGTTGGTACAGTTGTGATAATGATGGTGAATGAGAAATGGATAAACTTCAGGAGGAGCTGTTTAAAGCAGGTGCAAAGAGGAACCGGGTGAATAAATCTGTGAAGTGTGTGTTTGGAACCGGACTACTGAAATGTATACAGTCCTTCCCCTCCATCGATCAGGACCGGAGCCTCGGGCCCCGTCCTGCTGTTTCAGGAGCCAGTGTTTTACAGAAACAAGTCGACGAGACGCTCAGACTCTGATCGTGTTGGAGTTTTAGAAGAACAAAAGCAGAAAGTAGCAGTAAAGGTTTGTTTCTGCTCCAGGTTAAAACATAAACAGAATCTAATCGGTACATTTATGCTGTATAGCTACTGCATGTTATCGAAAGCTCCTGCAGAGGAAACAACAGGAAAACCAAAAACAAATGGACACAAATCTTTAAAACTGATTTACAAATTCCCAAAACGCTCAAACAAAACTGTGGGAGTAGATATAAGTGATATTATACAAAAACTCATGTTTTATTGTGATTTTTGTGCTAAAAAGTGTCTTGGCTGGAGACTCGGCCAGTGTAACATCTCATTTGAAAGCTAAGACCAACAAATCAGTGTTACCGTGTTGTCGTCACTTTTTCCTTCACTTTTTGTGGCTTTTATATTGCGTTTTCGTCACATTTTTGCCACTTTGTTTGTTTGTTACTTTATTGTCCCCCGCAGGGAAATTTGTCCTCTGCATTTAACCCATCCTTCGATGCCGCTGGGGCGACCCGTAAGGAGCAGTGGGACCCATCTCCATGATGTGGAGCCAGGCTGATGGTCAGAATCACCTGGCTGGAGGATTCACCTATTGCACATGTTTTTAGTGGTAGGGGAAACCGGAGTACCCGGAGGAAACCTACGCAGACACGGGGAGAACATGCAAACTCCACACAGAAAGGCCCCATCTTGGTGGGAATTGAACCCGGGACCTTCTAGCTGTGAAGCGGAGGCGCTAACCGCTGTACTACCGTGCCACTTTCTTGTGCTTTTGATTTTAAAATTGTATTTATTGGTTTATTTGATGGGTCAGTGCATGTTAAAGGGACTATATGTATTATATAGTATTAATATATATTCGAGAATGTTCAAATTAAGTATTTTCCTCCCACTACATGTTCCAGCCATGTCCTAATGTGTAGAATGAGCTCAGACCTGTTCACCACAACTGCCTCTAAAATCCTGCACTGTCACTCAGAACGGTGTAACTTCGGTCTGAAGTGCCGTCATGCACGAGCTTAATATAGAAGCTGCATCTAGACCTGAGGTGGCAGTAGTGAGTATAAAATGGCGCTTTACAGCAAGGATCCACTCACCCATTCACTCTCTCATTCATACACCAGTGTACGCAGACACTGGGGGCAATGTGGGTGAAGTGTCTTGCCCAAGGGAACAACAACAGTGTACATTTTCAGGAGGTGGGATTCGAACCCCCAACCTTCCGACCAAGAGACAACCCGCTTTACCATCTGTCCACTGTCATGCGCACTCTGCGCATTCATCCTGGTCTATTGTACATGTTTTAGTGGTAGGGGAAACCTACACAGACACAGGGAGAACATGCAAACTCCACAGAGAAAGGCCCCGTCCAGGTGGGAATCGAACCCGGACCTTCTCACTTGGGAAGCACGAGCACTAACCACTGCGCCACCGGGCCATGGCTTCGCACATGTGAACATGTAAACATGTAGACACAAATAACAGTTTTAACCAATCACAAATCATTTTACTCAGTAGATCTTGAGAAAGAATTATGTGAAAGTCGGCCTATATGTGCATCACTCTTCACATTATGCGCGGTAGGTTTTTGTTTCATCTCATTACTGCCTTACCTGCCTCATCTCCTCATCGCCTTCACCTCTGCCAATCATCGGCCTTCTGGATGTGCTGTGACCCACCTCCGCCCCCTCACCGCCTCGCCCGTCTCCAGCACCAGGGTCCCTTACTCTCATCTGACCCGCTCATGCAAACTAACATTTATGACACGTACATCATCTCCAGAGGCACAGCGCCAAAACCATATTGATGTCTGACTCCGGCTCTGTTTGTACTGAGTCTGTCCAAGTGGAAAAACCTCCACTAATCACTGTCATCCCATCAGACAGTGTTATATTAATAAATGTCCCGCACACTGCCAGGCCTGACCGAAACGCTGATGTTCTCCACATAAACCATTTTGTGTGCGCCAATTATTATGTTTATTCATGAGCGCTGGTCCCTCATCTCAGACGCACCTTAAGTAATTTATGTGGGAGGTTTTTCTTCTGTTGGAATAAAGGTTCAAACCAAACCTCAAAGATATTGTAAAACTGCAGATTTGTGTGTGTGCAAGAGTCCCCTTCACTGTTCCTGGGTTTTGTAGAGGAACAATTTCTGGCGGCCTTCGGGCTTGTAGAATACGTCACACACCACAAAAGATGGTCCATTTTAATTCAAGTTGAATCATGCGAAATACACCCAGTCAAAGGTTTCGCAGCACCGTCACCCCACGAACGCTTCAATATGGAAATAAGAAGTTTGGAGCTGCTCTACAAGAACATTTTCAGTAAGAATAATTTTGTTAAGTTACAAAAATCCACAAGCTCCCAGCATGTTTCTGTAGCTCCAAACGGCGGTGAAGTCAAACTCAAAGCTTTATGTGGTTGAGGAAAACTGTACAATGAATCTAAATGAAGTTGAGTATGTTGTATGTTTATTATTACCAATCCAGTTCACCTTATAGTGTGTAAGAGCTCCTTTACAGACTCTTTTCAGCCATAAAGCTTTAACAAGTCGACTATCGGCTGTTGACTTTAGCTGTCATTTGTCACATACAGAACAAAGCTCAGGAGCAAATTTATCGAATTCATTTACTGATATTGCTGTGACGGAGTAGCCCCGCAGCGAGCAATTTCCCGGTGGGCGTGATTGACAGCATCAACCAGAGCAACGCTAGATACGTCGCAGCAACAAGCCTTTCCAAAAGCGTCCTCCTTTCAAATGATTGAAAACAGACGAAAGAGCAGAAGAAAACATCGTATCACTCGCCGCGCACGCCATCTCTGTTGTTGTGGTAGAGTGTGGTGACGGCTTCCGCCTCTTGGGGGAATGAAGTCCCGCCTCTCGGTGCGTGATTGGACCGATGTGGGTGAAATGGTGAGATGATCGGCTGCGAGGAGCTGTCCAGGCGGTTCTTCTTTTGAACAGAAAGGAGGAGTGTCTGGCAGGCCAAGCAACATCAAATCATCTCATCTCATTTTCTCCAGCATACACCACTCACGCACACACTCACACTGCCGACCCCAGGGTAAGCGCCTTCCGCATTATTGTGACTTCCTGTTTTCAGAATAGAATTATTTAAATGTTCTTGTTTGGGGAATTATGAGTCTTTATACAGATTATTGTCTTTAGTTATTTTGCTCCATCCATCCATCCATCCATCAATCCATCCATCATCCATCCATCCACCAATCCATCCATCCATCCATCCATCCATCCATCCATCATCCATCCATCCACCAATCCATCCATCCATCCATCCATCCATCCACCAATCCATCCATCCATCCATCCATCCATCATCCATCCATCCACCAATCCATCCATCCATCCATCCATCCATCCATCCATCATCCATCCATCCACCAATCCATCCATCCATCCATCCATCCATCCATCCATCCACCAATCCATCCATCCATCCATCCACCAATCCATCCATCCATCCATCCACCAATCCATCCATCCATCCATCCATCATCCATCCATCCATCCACCAATCCATCCATCCATCATCCATCCATCCACCAATCCATCCATCCATCCATCCATCCATCCATCCATCCATCCATCCACCAATCCATCCATCCATCCATCCATCCATCCATCCATCATCCATCCATCCACCAATCCATCCATCCATCCATCCATCCATCATCCATCCATCCACCAATCCATCCATCCATCCATCCATCCATCCATCCACCAATCCATCCATCCATCCATCCATCATCCATCCATCCACCAATCCATCCATCCATCCATCCATCCATCCATCCATCCATCCATCCATCCATCCATCATCCATCAATCCATCCATCCATCCATCCATCCATCCATCCACCAATCCATCCATCCATCCATCCATCCATCCATCCATCCATCCATCCATCCATCCATCCATCCATCCATCCATCCATCCATCCATCCATCCATCCATCCATCCATCCATCCATCCATCCATCCATCCATCCCCCTCCCTATCCCCCTATGGCTCCTCCTGCAGGTGGTGGGTCCACGTTAGGACGGCCTCACGATTCTCAGGCCTGTTGGTCGCTCATAAAGGGCGTCTGGACCTAGTCTAGTTATTTTGGTGATTTTTCTAAACTCATTACTTTGCGATTCGGTTTCTGTATGAAGAGAAACTGTTGTTTTTCTCACTTCATTGTGTGGTGGGAGGGGCTTCACGCTGTACGAGGGGGCCTTCGGCTCCACAGAGGCAGTGTATGAGCATGAAGGGGAGCTGAGTACGACGCAGGTGCCAGCTCCAGGAAAAGGCTGAAAAGGCTGGACTGTGACCTTGTAAATATTGTACAGAACTGCGCGTGGATCGGGAATCTGGAAAAATATTATTATTTTTTGCACTTTTTGGGCGGACCAGCACAATAAAGTCACCCAAAACCAGTCTGACTAAGCCATATCATTTGTTTAGAGGCGGAACCCACTACAATTGCATTGTTTGGGCAACTCAGTTTGTGAAATGGAGCAAAATTATCGACAAATGAAGGTTATTACAGATGTTTATTATTGGTAACATGAGTCTCTAAAGCATTACCTTCATTATAAAGTCATGC
The DNA here is from genome assembly GCF_951799975.1 of Gobius niger. Lineage (NCBI taxonomy): Eukaryota > Metazoa > Chordata > Actinopteri > Gobiiformes > Gobiidae > Gobius > Gobius niger. Next base: position 2,968,568 of record NC_136860.1, read on the forward strand.
AGTAACGTAACAAGCTACTTTCCCACAGGAGAAACTATAAGTAACGTTGCCCCACACTGGTCACGAATGAGGCTGAATAAGCAGCTGCGACACCTCCTGATATCGGTTCATGGTTAGAATCAGCTCAGAGCTTAGCCTCTTGTGCATGTTTTGGTTGTCCCTGCTGTTGCGTGTGAGCGAGCGTTGTTATTGTGCGGGGCCGCTTTTGTCTCGCTCGTTTGGGAAAGGATTTTTCCGGTTAATTGGGGGAAACGCTCACTGAGGGATTTCTCCATTAAAACATTATTAATCACTGCCACAAACCGAGCGCCCAGCTGTTTATCAACGTGAGGACGACGGGGAGCTCGAGGCGGGAACTGACAGATTTACTATTGTGGGGTAAAGGGTTCTTATAGCGCACGCTTTGTCCTCCATATTCATATATTTTCTCTATTGAGTCCACAGAAAAGCTTCCTAACAGAGCCGGAGCGTCCCACAGGCAGGAGAGTTTCAGAATCACCAGCAGCAGTTTCGGCCATACGGCACTTAGCTCCTGGCACGTTTTACCCTGAATAAAACCTTTATAGCCCCGGAGTGGATGTAGCTCACGGTGCAGGAGGCCAGAGGAGGCAGCTTTATTTGTAGGGCACAGTTCGCACACAAGGCAGTTCAAAGTGCCGACATGAAATTACAAAGTAAAATCAGCTCATAAAACGTTAAGATAATCATTCATTCATTATATTAACCAGATACCTTTCAGATGAGGGTTGCACTGGTGTATAGGCTGTACGAGGCTACGCAAAGGAAAAGCGAGACAAAAACGCATTGTTAAGTGTTTATATACTTTAGAATAGTTAAGCATTAATTAGTATAATCACTGCCACCTCTCAAAAGGCAGCACGGACAAATAATACACCAGAACAAGCCCAAGGAGCAGCCCATACTGAGATATGTTCTCACCTGAGCTTAGACGAGTTGATGCGTACCTGTCTGGTCTTTGTGCGTGCACTCAGTCACACAAAACGACCAAAGATGTTGTTAGCATTTAGCCCCTCCTGCTCTCCTCTATGGGGCCACACAAAGGCGAAGCTAGAAGCGACCAAGCTCTTCCACCGTTTCCCTATTCAAATATGGTTACGGGAAAAGTTTCATTATCCAAGTATAGTTACACAAAATTAAACATGTGGATTTTCTAAGCGGATAAAAGGGGAACTATATTGTAAGGCAGGGGGGGGGCAAGTTTGTTTCATCATCAAAAGACTGAGGGCCGAACCCCCAACTGTGACCTGAAGTAAAGCATGTGACTTAAGTGGGTGTTCAGAACTTTAAAGGAATTGACTGTATGTTTCACATTTGTGAGTACTTTAACCTCTTGCCTTAACTGAGCGCATTTTCTACAGTTCGGCTTTACCCAAATCGGAAGTTTACAGCCTATAGGCCAGGCCAGACTCATTTGAGCACTAAGAACTGGTGGCATTTTTTGTTGTGTTTTCTTTTGTTTTCATTGCTTTTTTTGTCTTTTTGTCATCTTGTAACTATTGTGTTGCTTCTTTGTCAATTATTTGTTGGGTCACGTCACATTTTTTTTGTTCCTTTTTTGTTTTCGTCGCTCTTTTGTTTGGTATATTGACACTTCTTTCAAGCTTTTAGATTTGGGTAAAGCTAAACTGGAGAAAATGTGCTCGGTTCAGGTGGGGGTTGAGACATTAACAGGCCTCTGATCTCTGATTTGTGTAAAGTTGTTTCTCAAAATCATCTTGAGGGCCGGAACGTTTATGCTGGAGGGCCGGATTAGGTCCCCGGGCCTGACGTTGCCTACTCCTGTTGTAAGGCGTAATAATATTAGGAGCATTTCGACTTGGCTGCTTGGTCATCGAAGTGCTTCTAAGGTATTATTACGCCTCACAATATAGTTCCCCTTTTTATCTGCTTAGAAAATCGACATGTTTCATTTACAACTCACATAACCATATTTAAATAGGGAATACGTGGACCAGCTTGGTCGCTTCTAACGTCACCCCCGTTTGGAGCTATGCTTTTGCTGGGAGAGGCTAAATGCTAACAACATGTGCGTGACTGAGCGCACGCGTAAAGGCCAGACAGGTACGCATCAATTCGTCTAAGCTCAGGTAAGAACAGATCTCAAGTTTGTAAAAACGTCGGCCTGTTCCTTCTAAGGCGGACGATTCGAACCGGATCTCGATTGTGGAACGAGCCAGAACTCCCCCGAACAAACACGAGAATCGGCACAACAACGGAGCAGGCCACACAAGTGAAAGCTTTAGCTCTAAAGTCAAAGCCAAGTGCACTAAAATGGATTCGTCAGACAGTCGCTGCCTCTTTTTATTATTTGTGGCACAAGATTTTATTCACAAACAGATTTTTCAAAGCATAAATCAGTCCCAGAGCCAGTCCTTTGAACGGCTCTTTGGAAATGTACAAATCCCAAAGACTCGGCTCCCAGAAAAGAGCCATAAATCCCATCATTACTATCCCTCTATCTAATCTAATCTAATCTAATCTAATCTAATCTAATCTAATCTAATCTAATCTAATCTAATCTAATCTAATCTAATCTAATCTAATCTAATCTAATCTAATCTATAATTTGATTTACATTCAGCCTCAGCGTGTTTAGAGACATCGTTCAAACATGAGCCAAAGAACATGACACTGAAACACTGACACCGCCCCCCCCCCCCTCATCTGAAACTTTTATTTGTTCAATTCTTAATCCAATCACGCGACTGCGCCGGAGCCGAACGTCTTCTGTCGGCTCCTGACAAGGCCTCGCTAAAAGTTTCATGTCTGTGTCTGTTTCCCTCCTTCAGAAAGCAAATAAATAAATAAATAGATAAAGTCAGTCACGTGCCGCTCGTTCTCGTCTTTTCAAACTCCTCGACTCTGATCTCCCACTCAGCTCCGGCGGCTCACGAGGCTGACGCTCCGCTCGCTTCAAGGTTCCTCTGTCTCTGGAGCAGGAAAAAGAAACAGCTTTCATTTGACACACGCAAAGAGGAGGATGTTTTCCTCACAACAATTTGCCTTTAAGAAGAAAATGAGACGAAGTGGAAACGCATCAACTTCTTTTCTAAATCAAAAAGCCCTTCTGGAACAAATTACTTTCTGCTCCACATTTATTTAAAGGCTCCGAAGTACAGAGTAAAACATTAGCTGCACGTTTGGTCCCATTTAAAGTTCTTGTAATGCACACTCCAGAGCAGTAGGGGGTAGAGTCCACATTAATGCCACCCAAACATTTACCTTTAATTATATTTTTAATGGTCATAACATGTAAACATTCCCAGGACAGGGAGGAATAAGTAAGTACACCCCCTGAGTCTCACTGAACTGCAGTTTTGTGAAGAGGAATGGTCCAAGATTCATCCTGATCGTTACAGGGGTTCACTTACTTATTCACATGTTGTTATGAATGTCTCAGCTTTTCTGTAAAATATCTTGATAAGCTTGTGAATTCATTGTTCTATTGATGATATCAGGTTGTCCAGGCCCTGAGGAAACAAAACAGCCCCACACCCTGATGCTCCTGCTCCAGACTTCACAGTGAGGAGAGGGTTTTAAATGTTGATGTTCCATTTGTCTTCCACACATGATGTTGTGCGTTCCTCCCAAACTATTCAACTTTGGGTCCATCAGTCCACAGTATATTTTTACAGTAGTGCTGTGGAGCATCCAAGAGCACTTTCACAAGCCAAAGTTGAATAGTTTGGGAGGAACACACAACATCATGTGTGGAGAAAAAATGGAACATCACCAACATCTAAATGGTAAATGGTCTCAACTTATACAGTGCTTTTCCACCTACATTAGGCACTCGAAGCGCTTTACAGCAAGGATCCACTCACCCATTCATACACCAATGTACGCAGACACTGGGGGCAATGTGGGTGAAGTGTCTTGCCCAAGGACACAACGACAGTATACACTTCCAGGAGGTGGGATTCGAACCCCCGACCTTCCGATCACACAACGACCCACTCTAACATCTATGCCTCTGTCGCTAAACCTCTCCTCACTATGACGTCTGGAGCAGGAGCATCAGGGTATGGGGCTGTTTGTTTCCTCAGGGCCTGGACAACATGATATCATCAATAGAACAATGAATTCACAAGCGTATCAAGATATTTTACAGAAAAACCTGAGACATTCACACAGTGTGAATAAGTAAGTGAACCGCTGCACTAAATATCTGCTGACTTTTCTTTTGCAGCAATAACAGTTTTCCTGTAGTTGCAGATTTGACGTTCATAAAGATCAGGATGAATCTTGGATCATTCCTCTTCACAAAACTGCTGCAGTTCAGTGAGACTCAGGGGGTGTACTTACTTATTCCACGCTGTCCTGTGAAGCAGACACTGTTTAAGTAAGGATTAAACAACGAGGAGCCGTGCATTAGACGGTTATAATGCACGACGCGGAGTCAAGAACACCACGACGCGCAGCGGAGTGGTGTTACTCCGCGAAGTGCATTATAACCATCGAATGCACGGCTCCGAGTTGTTTAATCCGCTTATACCATGGTCCCACAAACGTAACATTTATAATAAATATGTGTTTCATTTACTAAAGTCACTAAATATGCCAGACCACCGGGACTATTTTATGTTGGTTATTAGCCGGTCACTGAAGGCTCGTCTCAGAGCGAGTCATTCTCCGCAGCTACGAGGATCTCAGTCAGGCTCAACGAAACAACATAAGCACACACTGCATCGCCAGAATTACAACACAACAGGACTAACCCGGCACTTTTCCGTGGAAGTAAACACCGATATGCGGCACTCGTGGGCAGGAGTTATTTCACTTTTACGCTGTTTAACCTGAAGCTAGCTAGCTAGCTAGCTCAACGAGCTCAACTGTTTATGGAAACAGCTGCGGTGGAGTCCGCTTACACCTCAGCCCCACGAACTGAAACTTTTATGATTGACTTTACTAATCCAGACAAATATGTTTAAATGCAGAGATCATTTTATGTACGCCTGAAAATCATGAATAGTGCCTTAAACGTTTAATAGAAATGGAAAGCTCATATGTTATTAACAGTAGCTAACCTAGCTGCTCACTCTCCTCTACTTCCCATTCATCAAACATTTTGTTTTGGCCAAAAACGTTGAAATTAAACAAAATCCATCTCATACGTTCCTGTCAGTCACTAATTACGCCTTTATCTGATTCAGCTGTGTCATGCGTTGCTATGGCGATGCCCACAGCGGAGTGATATCCCAGTGATTTAACTACCGGACTACGTGTGCGGTTATACGAAAATAATGCACGCTTGTTAGCATCCACCAGCCAATCAGAATCGAGTATTCACCTAGACCATGGTATAATCATTCTTGTCAAAGATCAAAGCTCATTTCGTGACCAATTCAGGCAGAAATGTGAGAAATTCCAAACAGTGTATTTACTTTTTCTTCTCACTGTGTAACTTGAGACCATTCACCATATTTTCTGATGGTTTTTGAGTAAAACCTTTGACCTAATGTAAATGTGTCACGTGTAATGAGGTTTCGTAAACAGACAGTAGCTCAGTTTAATCTGAAAATGTGAAGATCTCCGCGGATGGAGACAAGTTGGGGATTCTCAGTCATCAGTTTATCCCGGCTCGTAGTTCGGTTTCAGCCGTGACCGCTCGTGTTCCCACATCCGTCTCTAAAGTTCATAAGACACGGCTGCAGTCCGACCACACGACATGGCTTCAGTTTATCATCTCTCGGCAGCGGTGGCGACTCTAACCTCTGCTCAGCGGCCCGCTCTCCCTCTCGTCTCGTTACCGCGATGTGAGCCTTGTTTAAATCATCTGCTCACTGTGAAAATGCCAGTCCGGGACCTTTCCGCTCTTCCTCATCTCTGCGCCCGTCTCCCTCCCCCATCGATCCGCCGTGATGTGATCCTTAAATTAACGTCCAGCCGAGTCCAGCAGGTTTGGCCCCGGGACCTTTTCCGTCCGTCCCTTTAAATATTCATACGCCCGGTAATTAGCACAAGTGAAAGTTCAGCGCTTTTGAAACAACGTTAGAAAGAGCTGTTTTCTCCATATTTATCCCGGGGAGCGTTTATCGAAGCCGACTAAAAGCATTGTTGCCCGAGTGCCACTCCTGTAATAATTCAATTTGATAAAGTGCAGCGTTAGTTAAGTCATAGGGAAAGTTTCTGAAGTCAGGGCTGAACTTTGAACACTTTGGAAAACTATGTACCCGGCACAATTAACGGAGGCTGAATCACAATCAAGACTGCAATTAAACAGCATAATGTCTGTGGAAAAGTAGCTTAGAACTATTGCAGATTGAAATGAAAGGGGAAGTGGATATTGTTTTGTAGGAAAATGCAGTAAAATCTGTACTTTTGGGCAAATGGTTTATTTTGAAATGCACTTACAGATAGTGCATTTAAGTGACTGCTTTCTATCCCTTGAGGAAGGGGCTACATGGACGACCACTGAAAGGTCCAAGGCAAGACACAAAAGGTTTGAAACCATTGGTTTAGACAAAAACATGGTGCCACAAACGCTGGTTTCCCGCGGACATGTTTGCACGTGTAGCACGTAGTGTTGCCACAGATTACTGAAAAAAGTAATATATTACTGATTACTCTTTTGAAAGTAGCTTAGTTACTTAACTGTCCATCCATCCATCTTCATCCACTTGTTCGTTTCCGGGTCATGGGGGCAACCGTTCGAGCTGCCCAAATCACACTGCACCAGTCCCTATGGCGCCTCCTGCAGGTGGTGGGTCCGCCTCATGGTTCTCAGGCCTGTTGGTCGCTCATAAGGGGCTTCTGAACCGCTCTTATTCTGACCCGTCACCTAGGACCTGTTTGCCCTGGGAGACCCTACAGAGGCACGAAGCCCCCGACAACAGAGCTCCAGGATCATTCAGGCTCAAAATTTCATTCTGTGTTTTAGCGTAGAGGTTCATAATCACTATAGGTAAGGGAATAAGTGGAAAACTCAATCCACAAGTATCCAGAGTGGTGGGAAACCTTATTTGGTTGGGGCGTGCTGAGAGAAGAGATTGCCCCACTACTAGCTGTAATGAGTAAACTCTCCACCAGGGGGTCAGCTCCCTGTGGCCTTGTCAACATCATGGCTGGTGTAGGACAGGGGCTTTAAGCCTTAAAAAATGGCGAAATAAACATTTTCACAGATATTTTTCACCTATAAATAATTTATTCAAAAACTAAACAAGATCTACAAACCCACTCTGATCAACAAAATGAAACCATACATTTAAGAAAACCTGCAATACATTTCCCCCTCATATCTACAGAAAAAGTTTCAAAATGACATCTCTACGTTCAGTTTTTTCCCCCATTCACCTGCAGCGTCTCACCTTAGGGTGACATAATGTCCACTGGGATTCATTATTTTTAAAGCTCCCACATGAATACCCCAAGTATCGATAGTTAGTTTGTGTGGACTTAACCCGCTCCATTATGACCGAGGCCCCCCCAGTGCGGCCCGGGGGCCAAACATGCCTCTGGCTCTGCTGAGTTGGCTTTACCAGAGATTGTACTTTTCACTGAAAGTTAAACAGTTTTATTAGAAACTATCATTATAGTGTAAAACAAAACAGGCATAAGACAAATTAGACACGTTTGCTAAAAATGTCCCTCAGTTTATGTTTGGAGGGAGAAGGAAGTATGTTTAGGGAATCACGTTTTCTCTCCGGACTATTAAAGCAGAACTAAGTAACATGTTTACCCTAATAAATCCTTCCCGTAGTCCCTCTGGGGGTAATACAAGTGTTCATGGGGTGATTGGGGGTCTTTCATCTCCCCCTGGCGTCTCTGGCCAGAAAACCATAATTGCAACTTGACTGTCCACCGGACCGGAGTCACCAATACACACTAATGGAATCACGAAGAAGAAGCTAACAGGCTTGCTTCAACGCGATCTCCAGTCCTCTGTAACCATTGTGTATTATATCATTAGGACTTTCTTTGATTTCTCAAACTTGTTGCCTTATGCGTGCTCACATTCAGCTCCTTGTGGGGCAGAAGAAGCAGCAGCGGCGGTGGTGACCGGGGCGGCGGAGGTGACCGGGGCGGCGGAGGTGACCGGGGAGGACAGAGGAGGCAGTGGGCGGTGATGTCGCTTCAGAGGCGGCCAAGAGCGGAGTGGAGCTGAGCAACAGGTGGAAGATGTGAGTGTCGGGGCTCCTGTAGCCGCCCCGTCACTCATGGACCCCACACGCCTCTTTCTCTCCCATGGCCCGAGAGAGTTGGTGCTGGGAGAGTTTGGGAGCTCTCTCTCGCTCTAAAACCCTTTCCCCGCAGGCCGCGCTCACGTCCCGCGGTCGTGCATTCGCAGTCCTTCTGCCACTCCTCTCTCCGTCTGCCGCACTCCAGCAGTGACTTTTGTTTTGCAAAATAAGCATGCACAACTAAAGTGACGCCCCTTTCCCAAAGAGGAGTAAAAAAATAAAAAAAGCTGTTCACCTCCGCGAACCCGTTCATATCGTTCACTGTAAAGACTCGTTCAAAAGAGCCAGATCACAAGTTGTGCTCTTCCTGTTTGACACTATGATGTAAAAAACATCAGAGTGTCACAACTCAGTGGTTCACCAGCAGAGGGCGGAGCAGCTGCTCAGAGAGAACTGTATGAATGAATCCAAAAACCACTCTGGGGGTGTTTGTGATAAGGAAATAGCATAACAACATGGCTAAAAGCTCCAAAAAGTCGATTTTGCCTGATATAGGCCCTTTAAAGTAATGTTGGAGTAATAGGAGAAAGTTCATTTTTTTCCCCATTGGCTGCTTCAAACCTGACCATATATGGGCAATATTTAAGATGTGGTCTATATCGATATCAATGAGAAATGAGTGAATCAGACTAGAATCCTATGGAACTTCCTCTCAATCTATGTCACAAACTGACAAAATGTAATACAAATAAATTTACTTCCCAACTTTTCTTCATTGAACTAAGATCATGATGATTAATATCAACAGATGTTTTCCATCTACCTAAGTCCTGATCATAACAGGATTAAACTTAAACAAAATTAAATTAGATCTATGGTCGTTTTTCATACAGAGATGATAAATTAGTGGTTTGATTGTAGCGTCACTCGTCAATAACGCTTAAAGACGTGGAAAACTAACTCCTCTAATCACTTGTCCTGGTGTAGAAAGTCTGAAACCTTCCTCTCATAAGACTTTAGAAACTCTTTTACCGCCGCGTTTCATTTCGCGCGGCCCCTTAAACATTATTACCTGCAGTCGCTCAGGTTTGCAATTTCATGTCCCACTTTCCGTATCTCCGTGGCCACGCGGAACTCGCCCGTTAATTATCCTCGTAACTCGGCGGAGAAATGTTTCTTCAGGTACAAATCCATTTCCTCGCACGGCTCCGGGGTTTGGGATTTTAATATTTCCAATTACAAAAGCAAGTACACGACCACGGCATAAACAACTGCTTATTCTGGCCCATTCCGGCCCGGCCCGCCCACCCCCGGCCCGGATAAGACTCAGCTCGGCGGATGAAGTCTGGCAGGGAGAGAATGTAATTATAGATATGGAGATGTTGTGAAAGTTGTAGTGTGAGATACGAGGGTTTCTGAGTCACCGCTGAACCACACAAACATGTTTTGTCTGAGATGTTTCTGCTTTTCTCTGATAAACAATGTGGGCCGGCTCAGAAACACACTCTGTGCATGACTCTGTTTTTATGACCTTTTTGTGGCGTAAGGTGGACTTTTCTTGTATAATTGAGGCTTAAAAAGCATTCCTTTGGTTAACGCTGCATTGATGTTAAATGCTTTATTCTCCTCAAGGTCTGTTTTTGACGAGGAGACTATGATTTAACGTGGTTTAAAGGATTTTGCATGATGTTTCTTCTCCACAGTGCATATTTCTGCAGCTTTATCACAGAGAGCGGTTCATTTCCATGTAAGAGCCAAAACTGACGATATTTTCAGTGAGGGAATTTAAATAATGGATTTATTAGTTGAAAAGATGATTTCAGACGGGATTTTGGATCTTAGTTTTTGAATAAGCTAATGATAAGTGAAAAAATCTGCAAACATTACCAAACCCGTCAGTATTTGTGAGTGTGCAAGTGTGGGAAAGGCCGTTGTGGCGCGATGTTAAGGTTAAGGTCACTCTCGATGAGATTGGAATCTGGCTCTGCCAAACTTATGAAATAAACATTTTGGCAGATCGCCCTAAGTTTGAGTCCAAAACTGCTCAGACCCAGAATAACGATGCTTTATGGAAATGGCAGTGCGGACGCTTCAGGAGAAGAGGAAGAATGTGTGTGTCAGGACTATGTTCCAGTCAGCTTAAACTCTCCCGCAGATGTGCTAACATCAAGTTCACTGAGAATCTTGTAAAACTGTAACACAGAACAAGAAATGTCTACATTATCCATCCATTTTCTTTCGCCGGGTTGCGGGTCAGCAGTCTCAGCCGAGATGCCCAGACTTCCCGATCCACACACACTGTACCTCCTCCAGCTGTTCTGGGGGGACCCCGAGCCGACACCAGGCCCAGTGGCGTGCACAGACATTTTGAGGGGCAGGTGCTCAACAAAGACAAAAGGGAAACTACGACACTTACAGACCATTGATTAACACAGCAACATAAAATGTCCGATTATGTGGACCTAATAATAAACTAGATAGACTTTAAAGGACGACGTTAGACTATCACAAGGCTCTGCACTTAAGATTAGCACAAATACAAATAAATAATGCAAAGGTGCTATAGCCTACACAGAAGACATCTGGTTTGTCAATATCATCAATATCCATGTCAAAAATATCTTAAATAACAATAATCCTGGGCTGTTCATGTTCCTGTGCTCCTCCCACAGACAACAGTGTCCAGAACCCAAGCACCTCCTCACCCTTCTCTCTCCTCCTCTCCCTTCTGTATCATTAGCTCACACTGCTCTGGACCTGGTCTACGCTCAGCCCAGACTTACTCTGAGTAATACAGCTCATTTCCAGACCATTTTATAGCGCGACAAAACAGAACCGCTAAAGTAACTGACTTCTTACCACTGACTTTGTCCGGACGGTCTCGACAGGCGGCGCTGACATTCTCGCCCCGACGGCCCTCTCGTTTCCATTTCCCCTGATAATCCGGTCATGTCGCGCTGGCTCGTTCATAAAGTTTGTGAATTTACTTAGTTTACTTTATTTCCGGGTCTTAGATTGCCTGTACGCACCATCTTCTCTAGCAGGGGAAACACGGGGACAGCACAGCTGTGATCAGGAGCGTCAGCGCTGCCGCAGCTCGAGAGGCAGAGGAGGAATGAAGCGCGATTTGAAGTTGTTGAGCATTAAAACTGTATTTTCGGCACATGTTGCCTCAGTAGGACAAATATCTAACAACAATAAAAGAAATAATAATTAATATTGGGGAGGGAAAAAAATGGTCTTGAGAAGGGCACTTAAAGGGCACAGGGCAAAGGGCCGGTGCTTGAGCACCACCTGGGCTCTACCTGTGCACGTCCCTGACAAGGCCAGCGACACCGACACCATCAACCGTGACGAGGGAGCGTTTCTCTTGTCCCACACCTGGGACACCCTCCTCCAATGATCACGCCCCCTGTCGCCATGAATCCACCGGGTGGCAGGGGGCGTGGCCAGTCTGTCAGTTTGGAAGTAAAAACAGCTGATAAGTGACAGGTCACCGCACGCCGGTGATACTTCTGATGACGGCCTGCAGAGGGCGCTGAAACATGTAAAGCAGGGGTAGGCAACGTCAGGCCCGGGGGCTAAATCTGGCCCTCAAGCACCCAATATGATTTTGAGAAATATGATTATGCAAATACCTGTAAAAGTGCACTAAAAATTCGAGAAATAGTGTCTTTTTATGACGTATTTTTTAAATGTCTTTGGAAAACATCCCACTTGGTCGTATATAATGTAGAACAGTGATTCTCAACTGGTGGGTCGGGGACTCAAAAGTGGGTCGCGAGCCTATAGGGAACTGCACTGTAAATTCCAACTCATTGCACTTAATTGGAATAAGTTGTAAACCTGATGCATAACTATTACTCCCAATATTAAGCCATGATTACTAGTAACGCTAGTATGATTAAGACGGCTTTCACAGTATTCATTACTAATGATACAAGTTCTGATTACTAGACATGTTAGTACTGGCAACTGGTAATTCCGAGTACTGATTACTTTTGTTACTTAAATATGGCCTTAACCTGTACTATTATTCTTAGTAATGGTTACTGGAATATTCCTGTTCCCTTTATGGTTTATTGGTTATTCCCATTAATGAAGTTATACAAATTTAGTACAAGATATAAATGTTGTAATAAAGCAAAACAAAGTATAGTTATAAAGTCAATTTATTTAACATTAACACAGTGTGAAACACTTACATTTTTTGGTGAAATCAATGATAGAACATCTGTATTTCTGCAGTTATAGTTCACATCAGTCCAAACAGCTGGATTAGTCTGTACTGAGCTGATGAAGACGAGGAGCTGAAGTGTCTCAGAAGGTTCCACATAGACTGTACATGCAGCAGGTTCTGCAGACTCACAGCAGGAGGAAGGGCATCTTTGTAAATCACCGTCAAAGCTCACTCCTCTAAGTCTTCATCAGTGTGGTCAGATTTCTGTAAGACATAAAAAGAACAAAAATGCTTTAGTTGTGAGTCCCTATGGCAAGACCAAAACCTACAGGTAAAATGTTGCTTTGTCTCATCCAAACATCTCAGCTCTGACTCTGTCTCACCTTAGTGTGTTCAGCTCCAGCCTCAGCAGATCCTTCAATAGCTGCTCTTCAGTCTGACACTGGACACACACAAACCATGCACAAATGTTATTTCACATCCAATTTATGGCCACTTTATCAGAATAAAACAATGAGTGCCGTCTTACCTACAGCCTGGATGCTGAGATTGTCTAAGAGTTTTCACAGCAGTTCAGATTTCTGTAAAACAAGGAATTACAATCTGCAAGCTCAGTAAAAACAGGTAAAAAAGACTATGGACTTCCTCAGAGATTTATGACAATAAGGATCAACTATCATATAAAAAATCAGGATTGATATTTATATATTTATATTATATTTGAAGTCTAAACACTTCTGTACTAATACTAAAGTCCAAACCACAGGTAAAATGTTTTTGACACAAACATTTGAGTGTCTCACCTCAGTGTGTTCAGCTCCGTCTCATCAGGTCTTTCCACAGCTGGACTCCTCAGTCTGACACTGGACACACAAACCATTTCAAAGATTATTTTACTAAATCACATGCTGTTTAAAACACTGATCAGTGCAGTCTTACCTTCAGCCTTGATGTAGAGTCAGTCTCTAAATCTTCACAGCTGTCACTGTCTGGGAATAAAAGAAACACTTTAATCATAACCAGTAGTATTAGATGTTGTGGACAGGCTGAGTAAAAAATGCACAAATGACTGTGCTGCTGCTGCACTTTTGCACAAGAACACATAGTAAATTACCCTTAAGTATCTATTGTCTGTCTTTAAAAGACACATCTGGAGCTTTACTACTTAAATTTGTATCACTAGTATTAGACAGGCCACTGTGCGGTCACCAAATTAAATAACACATGTGTTATAAGGTAGAGCAAGAGCGTTATTGCATTTTTCAAATATAAAAAAATACTGAAAATAGTAACAATACATCAAACTCTCAGAGCAAACACAAATATATCCAAAGACACACTCACCTTATGTCGATTAATGAGAAATAAAACAGGAAAGGTCCTGTTTTCTGCTGTTTCTGCTGATGATGCACTGAGGCTGGTCAACACTTCTCTTTTGAATTCAAAACACTTCAGAGCAATCTGATTGGCTCATTCTGTACATGTGACATATGACCTGAACCAATCACGGGCAGCATAGGTTACAGCTTAGTTTTGTCAGTTACGAATACTAGACAGTCAAGTTCCCGTTACAGGGGGGCAGTAGAGGACACTGGGGGGGTTAGTGAGAGTTACTAAAACCATGTACTGGATAAAGAGAAAAGCAAGTCAAGCCAATGTTTAGTCTATATTATAAAAACTGGCAAATCCTAGTAAGTGGGACAGAATCTGATAATGGATACTTTAGATTGAGCGTGAGGACGACAGGACGACAACTAATCATTACTGGCATCATGTAAAGTTAGTCAGTACTTGTAAAACCCTGTTTTTGGAGCAGAAACATGTTTCTGTAAAACGGAAAAGCAATTAATCACAATTTTCTCTTGAAAATGTACTTCTTACATGGAATAGAGGGTAAATGCTGAAAATTTCAGGTCTTCTAGTAATTATAACACTTTATTTCATGTTGCGACCTTAGTTGGAATTTACAGTGTGTCTTTCAATATTTTCAATCTGAAACTACACGGAAACACACTGATGAAATTTGTATTATTGTGTTTTGATCATAATTTCAGTCTTCAAAGCAAATCTACGGCTTATTCAATAAAAACGTGTGGTAAATGCAATACTTTATATGACAAATTACAGTTTGATTTGGGTCACACTTTGTCATTAAGGTAATGGCGGGTCTCGGAGCCGGACCACTTTAGAACCACTGATGTAAAACATTGGCATTTGCAGAAAATGGTTCTTAACTTTTGGCTACAATAGTGAGGTTCGGCCCTTGGTGTTTTGGCTATGATGAAAATTGGCCCTTCATGATGCAAACTTGCCTAACCCTGATGTAAAGGTAAAAGATTTTCAACATCTCTAACCCCAGTGTCTGACAAAATGAACCCAAAAAGTGATACTGCTATGTTTACAAAAATAAACAACCTGAACTGAACTGCTGTGACAAAGTGAAAACACATTTATATGAAAGAAGCAACGAACACGACTCCAGGTCTGTTTTTGAGGATTTACATTTTCTTCACTTTAGATTATTCACACACACTAACCTGTTTTCCATCTGTAGAAGTTCTAAAATGCTTTAAGCTCCGCCTCTGTCCAGGTTTGTTTTCCGTGGCTCACAGAACGCCTCTCTCGGCACATTTCAGCGCCTCAGAAACAGGGCTCGGCTGTTATTCTTCGCGGGTCTGTTGTGGTTTGTGTGGACAGCTGCTGAGGAGGGCACTGCCCAGACTCACGCTGGAAACACGGGGCCCGGGTTTCAGCCCTGGAGGAAATGAGGACCAGGCAGAGCTCCATCCAATTAAACCTTTTTTATGGAACATGCAGAGTTTGTCTTTTTCCACTTCACCTGCACAAAAACATTTCTAACACTACTGCAAAAGCCGCCAATGCCCCAGGTAGACACAATGTACATTTTTAGAAGTATTTTACTGGTATTTGTTTTAACTTTTTGGTACCAACACCAGAACTATTTGTGACCCATCAGGAGAACGGGGGACACAACTGGATTTTGGAGGATTTTGAGTTGGACTCAGTTTGTCAAATTTAGGATTTAGGATTTAGGAAGTGGAAACATGTCAAAGGGAGGAATCGGCCTCTAAACTTCTGGGCTGTTCTCACCTCTCTGGGAGCGACAATAGGGCTCATTTACATCTCATTTACATAAAGCCATCCCGCTGTAAAGCTCCGCCCCCCGTCATGTCATGTGTGTGAGGTTTCAGAGTCACTCACTCAGACGCACAGAAACTGATCCACAATAGGCGTCTGTATAAAACTGATTTTTTTTTAAAGGGATTTTTCAGGATGCTTGACATAGGGCCTCATTTCCTAGCTATCCAGAGTGTTGCTGATTAGTGGAGATATACAGAAATGTATATGGTTAGTCTGGTGTTATAAGTGATTTGCCTCAGGTGTACTGTGGAGCGGGTCACACTGTTTTTAATGCAGGCTAGCTGATACCATAGAAATGTGCTAGCCTTGCGCCATGAAACTCTTCAAATGCAAGAACTGCATGAATTACAAAAAAAAAAAAATATCTCCAGAAATCAGCAACACTCTGGATAACAAGGAAATGAGGCCCTATGTCAAACATCCTGAAATATCCCTTTAAGGCTGTGTCAACAACACAAACCAAAGCAGCGGCGCCTCCTCCCCAAACGAAAAGGAAACAGGAGACGAGCATATTCTAACGTAGAAACAGAGCGAGACATCAGAGATCAACTCAAACAAAGCAAAATCCAGTAAAAAGACACTAAACTTACTTTTTTTATCGCTGAAGCTGCGTGGCCAAAGTGTGGTCCTGTCTGAGGAGCAGAGCAGCGTCTCTGTCCCACTGTCGCTGCTTTGCTCAAGGCTCTTCATGAGGAAGCGGCGCCACATAATCCGTGATGGATAAATCCACTTCCAAACATGTTCATCCAGTTTTCCTCGAAACGTGTCTGCTAACTGTCGGGGGTACCGTTTTTTCGATACCAAGTACTTTAACGATACCTGCTTTTCGGTTCCGGTGGCTTAGTGGTACTTTTTTCGATACCTATGTTATTTTAATTCAATAAAAATAACGTGTATTAAAAGTATCATTCAGGAAAAAGACCGAAAACAGCACAACAGAGGCTCCCCAGGCCGCAGCAGCGTCGCTGTAACTTCGTGTTTTGAGCAGAATTTCCACTTAAGCAGTGATAAAAAGAGAGAAAGGACATTATTTCCTCCTGAGCTGCAGAGTCAGATCCACATCAGGGCATGGTTTATTTCAGCTAAACTTTTCTAAACTCACTGCACTTTGACGAAGCGAAAGCTCCACATGTCAAAGATCCTCACATGGTGTGAGCTCTCACTCTGCCACTCATCATTTACCAAAACTGTACCAACAATGTCTAATACAGAGTGAGCGCTCACTTTTCTATAAACCATCTTGGATATTCCCGTCTCTGCAGATGCTGTACAGTTGTAACAACAGCACATAAGCTCCGCCCAACAGCACGTAAGCTCCGCCTCCGGGTCTGTCGCTAAAGGTCAAGACGTCTTTCTTGTTGTCACTGCTTGGTTTTGCTTTTCAATTTACCTAAAAACTCAAGTTTCTTATTCAGTCCTGGTTTAGTCCTGGTTTATAACTGGTTTAGTTTAGCTCTGGGTTTTGCGACTGGAGTAAGTCCTGGTTTAGACCTGGCTCAGTCCTGGTTTATAACTGGTTTAGTTTAGCTCTGGGTTTTGCGACTGGATTAAGTCCTGGTTTAGACCTGGTTTAGTCCTGGTTTATAACTGGTTGAGTTTAGCTCTGGGTTTTGCGACCGGAGTAAGTCCTGGTTTAGACCTGGCTCAGTCCTGGTTTATAACTGGTTGAGTTTAGCTCTGGGTTTTGCGACCGGAGTAAGTCCTGGTTTAGACCTGGCTCAGTCCTGGTTTATAACTGGTTTAGATTAGCTCTGGGTTTTACGACCGGAGTAAGTCTTGGTTTAGACCTGGCTCAGTCCTGACGCTGACCACGGCTCTGCCA